>NC_057804.1:65892219-65898825 GCF_018294505.1 Triticum aestivum | reverse complement strand
TAGACTACTTGACCAATTAAAAACTTAACCTTTTCTCAATTTTAGTCTTTGGCAGATTTTAGCTATCTTAGCACAAGTCAAGCAATCTTCACACAATTCAAGCAAGCATGCAAAGAGTATATGAGCAGCGGAAAGTAAAGCATGCAACTTGCAAGAATGTAAAGGGAAGGGTTTGGAGATTTCAAACGCAATTTGGAGACACGATGATTTTTGAGCCGTGGTTCCGATAGGTGGTGCTATCGTACATCCACGTCGATGGAGACTTCAACCCACGAAGGGTAACGGTTGCGCGAGTCCACGGAGGGCTCCACCCAAGAAGGGTCCACGAAGAAGCAACCTTGTCTATCCCAACATGGCCGTCACCCACGAAGGACTTGCCTCACTAGCAGTAGATCTTCACGAAGTAGGCGATCTCCTTGCCCTTACAAACTCCTTGGTTCAACTCCACAATCTTGTCGGAGGCTCCCAAGTGACACCTAGCCAATCTAGGAGACACCACTCTCCAAGAAGTAACAAATGGTGTGTTGATGATGAACTCCTTGCTCTTGTGCTTCAAATGATAGTCTCCCCAACACTCAACTCTCTCTCACAGGATTTGGATTTGGTGGAAAGAAGATTTGAGTGGAAAGCAACTTGGGGAAGGCTAGAGATCAAGATTCATATGGTAGGAATGGAATATCTTGGCCTCAACACATGAGTAGGTGGTTCTCTCTCAAAAATGGTAAGTTGGAAGTGTCGGTTTGCTCTGATGGCTCTCTCCATGAATTAAGAGGAGGTGGAGGGGTATATATAGCCGCCACACAAAATCTAACCGTTACACACAATTTACCAATCTCGGTGGGACCGAATCAACAAACTCGGTCAGACCGATTTAGTAAACCTAGTGACCGTTAGTGATTTTCGGTGGGATCGACATGCAACTCGGTAGGACCGATATGGTTAGGGTTAGGGCAAAACTCCGTGAGACCGATTACACAAACTCAGTGGGACCGATTTTGGTAATAAGCTAACCAGAGAGTTGGTCAGGTAAACTTGGTGGGACCGGTTCGCTCTTTTCGGTGGGGCCGAAATGTTACGAAAGGGAAACAGAGAGTTTACATTGCAATCTCAGTGGGACCGATCGCTCACTTCGGTTAGACCGAAACATTACGAAAGGAAACAAAGAGATTACAATCCCATCTTGGTGAGACCGAGATCCCTATCGGTGAGACTGATTTGCCTAGGGTTTGTGGCAGTGGCTATGACATCTAAACTCGGTGGCGCCGGATAGAAAGAATCGGTGGGGCCAAGTTTGACTTTAGGTTTAGGTCATAGGAGGATATGAGGAAGTAGTTGAGGGTTTTTGGAGCATATCACTAAGCACTGTGGAGCAAGAAACTCATGAAGCAACACCTCATCCCTCCTTGATAGTATTGGCTTTTCCTATAGACTCAATGTGATTCTGGATCACTAAAATGTAAAATGTAGAGTCTTGAGCTTTTGAGCTTGAGCCAATCCTTTTATCCTTAGAATTTTGAGGGATCCACTTTCCTCATCCATGCCATGCCATTCATTGAGCTTTTCCTGAAATGTTTGTCTTGGAATAGTATTAGCTCAATGAGCTATATGTTGTTAGGAATTACCAAAACCACCTAGGGATAGTTGCACTTTCAATCTCCCCCTTTTTGGTAATTGATGACAACATATAGATCAAATCTTTGACAAATGATAATAAGATTGAAAAACATCGTCACTTTGAGAAGTATGTGATAAGCAAGATCTCCCCCTAAATTTGCACATAGTTTAAGATTTGCTTTGGACTGCAAATGCACAAGGAGTTAGGCTCATGGGTTACTCTTCCATGTCACATACATCTTGGTGGAGCACTCAAAATAATAAAGATTGAATACATGTACTCATCACCAAGCAAAGTGAATGATCATATAAAGATAAATGAGATATTGTCATCTAACAAGCATTAAGGTAGCATATGATGAAACACATGATCATCATTGTATCACACAGACAATAAAGTAGTATCTCAAGCAAGTGAAAGTAAATAAAGTCCAACCACAAAGACAAGAGAGAACAAAAGTAAACTCTCTCTCTCTCGAAGCCTATGATCTATACATTTTTCTCCCCCTTTGGAAACAAGTTACCAAAAAGTTCCTAGAAAATGCATAGTACTATTTCGTCTCTCAGGCTTGGTCTTGATGTGGTGGTGTAGATATGACTCCAAGGATGAAGGCTTCAGTTGATTTGGATGGAGCTGGAGGTGTAGGTGCTGGAGCTGGTTGCACTGGAGCTGTAGCTGGTGCAGATGAAGTGGCTCCGGTGTCAGTCACTGGCACTGCAACTGATCTCTGAGCACTAGGCACTCTGGCAAATGCATCTGTGGTTGTCTTTCCCTTCCTCTCCTGCATATCATCCTGAAGCTGCTCCACAACAGACTGGATCTCAGTCACTTTCACATCTAAATCATAGAACTTTTGTTCCATGATTCTTTCCAGGATCTCCTGGTTTTGAGTTAGGGTGGCCAACCCTTTCTGAATCCTCAGTGTGGATGCTATCAAGTAACCAAGCTGGTCCTGCTTGCTCTTCAGAAAGTACTCAGATGCCTCCTTTATGTCACGCCCAATATGCGACCCTATCCAAAAGGAACTCGAAGGTCCCACCAAGGATAGACCCGCATATTGAAACGCTTTTGCAAGGTGGATATCATTACAACAACATTACATAATAGATGGGGATACATACATAAGGCATACAATGCCACTCGAATACAACATCACAATACATAAGAGCATCATCCGACTACAGATGAAACACAAACAGAAACTCAAACGACATCCACCCTGCTAGCCCAGGCTGCCGATCTGGAACCTATCCCCTGATCGAAGAAGCAGAAGAAGAACTCAACGCAAGCAAGCATTGCTCTTGCGTCATGATCATCGCATAACCTGTACCTGCAACTGTTGTTGTAGTAATCTGTGAGCCACGAGGACTCAGCAATCCCATTACCATGGGTATCAAGACTAGCAAAGCTTAAAGGGAAAGGAAGGGGTAAAGTGGTGAGGCTGCAGCAGCGGCTAAGCATATATGGTGGCTAAACATACGCAAATGAGAGCGAGAAGAGAACAAGCGGAACGGTCGTCAACTAGCAATGATCAAGAAGTGATCCTGAACTCCTACTTACGTCAAACATAACCCAGAAACCGTGTTCACTTCCCGGACTCCGCCGAGAAGAGACCGTCACGGCTACACACGCGGTTGATGCGTTTTAATTCGGATCTGGTGTCAAGTTATCTACAACCGGACATTAACAAATTCCCATCTGCCTATAACCGCAGGCACGGCTTTCAAAAGATTATACCCTGCAGGGGTGTCCCAACTTAGCCCATGATAAGCTCTCGCGATCAACGAAGGATATACCTT
The DNA here is from genome assembly GCF_018294505.1 of Triticum aestivum. Taxonomy (NCBI): domain Eukaryota; kingdom Viridiplantae; phylum Streptophyta; class Magnoliopsida; order Poales; family Poaceae; genus Triticum; species Triticum aestivum. The sequence goes on along the minus strand of NC_057804.1, from coordinate 65,895,411 downwards.
CTCCCAGGAAGACCCGATCAGACTCGGAATCCCGGTTTACAAGACATTTCGACAATGGTAAAACAAGACCAGCAAGGCCGCCCGATGCGCCGACAATCCCGATAGGAGCTGCACATATCTCATTCTCAGGGCAACACCGGATGAACACTACGTACAACTAAAACCAGACCTCGAGTTTCCCCGAGGTGGCGCTGCAAGTGGCTCTGGTTTGGAACGACACTTAGACAAGCACTGGCCCAGGGGGGCTATAATAAAGATGACCCTCGAGAGCGCGACTCCCAAGGGAAAAGTAGGTGGTGGTGAGGCAAATGGTAAAACCAATGTTGGGCCTTGCTGGAGGAGTTTTATTCAAAGCGAACTATCAAGGGGGTCCCATAAATCACCCGACCGCGTAAGGAACGCAAAATCCGGGAACATAACACTGGTATGACGGAAACTAGGGCGGCAAGAGTGGAACAAAACACCAGGCATAAGGCCGAGCCTTCCACCCTTTACCAAGTATATAGATGCATTAATAATAATATAAGAGATATTGTGATATCCCAACCAAAATCCTGTCCACCATGGAGAAATCTTCAACTTCACCTGCAACTAGCAACGCTATAAGAGGGGCTGAGCAAAAGTGGTAACATAGCCAAACAACGGTTTGCTAGGGATGGTGTCAACGGTTAGAGGTTCATGGCAATTTGGGAGGCTTGATGAGAAAAAGATAGGTAACGCAGCATAGCGATAGAACGAAGCAACTATCATAGCAATGATAGTAGTGAGATCCAGGGTAGCGGTCATCTTGCCTGAAATCCCGCAAGGAATAAGAACGAGTTCATGAAGAAGCCGAACGGATGAAGCCGAACCAAGCGTAGACGAACGAATCCTCACGATCGCAACGAAACAGGAACTATCGAAAAGAAGCACACAACATAGTAAACACACCACACAAGAACAAGGCATGATGCACAAACAAGTACGATGCATGACAATGCTACATGAAGTTACTCATGGCAAGGGATGATGCAAACAAGAGCAACACATCAAGGCAAGTTTAAATGAGGCCGGGAACAACATATATCAATTCCGGTAAGTCCTCATATGCAACTTTCGAAGTTGGTCCAGAGCTGAATAAACCTTATGTTCAAGTTGTTAAACGGCAAGTTAAGATGCACCAAGATGATCTACACGAGATTCTAGTCAAGTTACATATAAAGTTCATTTAATTCGGGGCTACGGCCTAGAAGATATGAGCAGACCAAGTTAAACATGGCATTGATGCAAAATGCACTCAAACATCAAGCAAACACCTCAAAACATGGATGCAACATGATAATATGGAACTACATGAAAAATCAAGCAAGTTTCATATAGAGCACACTCAAAACAGAGCAACGGTTCAACACACACACACACACTATACAAGTTATAGCAACAATCTGTCCAAAACAGCAACTAGGCATATTGCAAGCATCAAAACAACATGCTACAGCACCCCAACATGATAACAAAAGGCACGGACATGATGTACAGGTAAAGCATAACAAAACATGATCACCGAGCTATCTCCAGAAATCACTAGAACATGCTCAAACACACATGGCAAGATTGCACGTAATAACAAATTCAGACTGCAGAAAATAACATCAGGTTGCAATGTTTAGAGCTAAGAAACAACATGTTACAGGAACTTATAATGGCAACCAAAGGCATGGAATGAATCTACTCATTGCATAGATCAAAAGTCCCTTACTGACCATAAGCCAAAAAGGATCAGAAAATATGATGGCACCCACGTAAACATAGCAAGTTATAATACAGATTCAAACATGGCAGAAACAGAATTATGAAGGCATGTCGGTGAGCTTGAACCACTCACCACAGAGCAATACATGGCATGGCAAGGCACCCAACAGTAATAAGGCATGTTTGTGAAGCTAAGCATGGCAAGGGCAAGTTCGTAGGGTGCATGGATCACTAGCAAAACACATGGCAACAACTGAACTTAATGTTAACAGGCTGACAGCAATATTATCAAGCAACTTTGGAGCAAGATATGAACAAGCTACAGCAAGCTATAAATGCAACCAGGGGCATGGATGGTTAGAGGATGACATGTAGAACAAAGCATATTTACTGATCATCTCCAGATTATGCATAGAATGACTAGTAGGAACAGGTTTACATCGCATCGCGAAATAACAGATTCAGCCTAGCAAAACAGCAACATCAAGTACACTACTTAACAAGCTTGATTCACTCACCACAAGTCATTGCATGACAATATAAGCATAGCATCATCAAGAAGACATGTTTATAAAACAAACCAAGGCAAGAAAAAGTTCATAGCATGCAAGGATCAACTACAACAACCTTGGCAAAATTGAATAACATGTAAACAATCTGCCAGGAAACACTTTGAAGCAAAAGTAGAGCACAAAAATGACATGCTAGACAACTCCATAATTGCCAACAGGGGCATGAATGAATAGAAAATAACCATATGTTCAAAACATCCTTACTGAAGTATCTCAAAACATGCATGGATCTCTCTGTAGCAACAAGTTTACATGGCATCAAAATAACAGCAGAACAGGGACTGAAAACAGCAATATCACGAAGCCTAGTTTGCATGCTTGTGCTAGTCACCACATTGATCACAAAAATACATGGTAAGCACCTCTGCAAAGAAGACATGGCATAGTTCAAAACACATGTAGTCATCAACCTCATAGGATGCACACATCAATCATGGCAAAAATGACAAATGAGCTCGTTCTGTTAACAGACAGCAGAAAAACATTATGAAGCACTCTTGCAACAATGATTCAGGCATCAAGATGTGCTCAAATGAATATGATGCAATGGAATTAAATGATGTACTCATTGAGGCGAACAATTTGACATATTACATGCACGAAACAGAGCTACAGATGCAGAGTTACAGCAGGTCGAACATGGCATGATAATGCAAAAATATACGGGACTTAGGCATTTCGGGGCAACCTCAAATCAAATCTGGATCTGGATCCGGCCAGAGCTCCGGCGAGGGCGAGCTCCGGCGACGACGGGGACGACGGGGAGGCGCGGGGCCGGCGAGGGGCGGCACCGGACGAGGTGGCGGCGTGGAGCTTCGGCTCCGGTGAGGGGAGTTGGGTGGCGAGGGCGACAGAGGCGGGCCGGCTGGTGGCGGGGCTGACGCGGCCG
>NC_057804.1:65884360-65891554 GCF_018294505.1 Triticum aestivum | reverse complement strand
GACGGCGGAGGCGGCGGGGAGCGCCACGTGGCATGATGCGGTTGGTCAGGGGCGGCGGCTGGACATGTCCGGCCGGGGGCGGACGTGTCCGGCGCGGAGAGGGATGAGATCTAGGGTTTCGGGGGGGATTCATATATATGTAGAGGGAGCTAATATATATGTAGAGGGAGCTAGGAGAGTCCAAATGAGGAGCGGTTTTCGCCCACAAACGACCGAGAGCATGGAGGGGAGTTTGCTGGGTTTTGGGCCACTTTGGAAGGGTGTTGGGCTGCAAAGAGAAAGGAGGGTTTCGGGCTACGCGGTTAACCGTTGGAGTACCAAACGAACTCCAAATGGCACAAAACTTGACATGCGGTCTACCGGTGCTATACCAAGGCTGCTTGGCAAGCCTCGGTCCATTCCAAGAACGTTTAACACCCACTCACAATGAGAGACGAAAGGGTAACGACGGAGGGCATAGGAGTGCCGGATTGCAAAACGGACAATGAGGAAAATGCTCGGATGCATGAGATGAACACGTATGCAATGCAATGCACATGATGACATGACAAAATGCAACATGTAATCAAATGACATGGCAACGACGGCGAATAACTGGCTGACACCTGGCGCATCGAATCCGGGGCGTTACAACACTCCTCCACTAACAAGAGATCTCGTCCCGAGATCTTAGGACCGAGACGGAAGGGAAAAAGGAAGAGGTGAAACAAGAACTCAAGAGAATAAGCAAAGAATCGAGAGCACTCGAGAAGAAGAGGGGAACGACGAGAATGACGAGAATCGAAAGCTCACGGAATCAGATAGACTATGAAACCACTCCGGTTAGAACAAGATAAGAAACGAATAAGAATGAAAAGGATTTAGGCAGCACTCCGGTTGAAAATGGAAGGAAAAGAATATGAACTAGAGAAGATGGAATGATACTTGACGAGATGAACAATGCAATGCCTCCGGAAGAATTGAAAGAATTTAAAGAAAAGAACTTAGCAGGAGGGGTTGAACGGAGTTGTTGAGAAAATTCAACAACGAAAAGAATAAACTTGTCGTGGACTTATGGATACCATCTCAGAAATTATGAGGTGATAACCAGCCGCAAACGGAAATGATTGGATAACTTAGAAGAACGAAGAAATGCAAAACTCTACTTCAAAAGAATACGGAGAATTAATTGCACTTCGAGATGAGAAGAAAAGATACTTGAACTCCACCAACAAAATCTTGATGAACTCTTGAAGAAAAGATTAAATAATGAAGAACCACCATGAAGAATGTTGGGGAACGTTGCAGAAAATTAAAATTTTTCCTACGGTTTCACCAAGATCCATCTATGAGTTCATCTAAGCAACGAGTCTAGGGAGAGAGTTTGCATCTACATACCACTTGTAGATCGCGTGCGGAAGCTTGCAAGGTGATGATGTAGTCGTACTCGACGTGATCCAAATCACCGATGACCAGCGCCGAACGGACGGCACCTCCGCGTTCAACACACGTACGGGACGGGAGACGTCTCCTCCTTGTTGATCCAGCAAGGGGGAAGGAGAGGTTGATGAAGATCCAGCAGCACGACGGCGTGGTGGTGGATGCAGGGCGTCACAGCAGCAGGGCTTCGCCGAGACTACGAGGGAGAGACGTAACGGGGGGAGGTGGAGGCGCCAGGGGCTGGTGTATGAAGTCCCTCCTCTCCCCCACTATATATAGGGGTGCCAAGGGGGGGGGGCGCCGGCCCTAGTAGATGAGATCTACTAGGGGGGGCGGCGGCCTAGGGGAGGTTTCCCTCCCCCCCAAGGCACCTAGGGGTGCCTTCCACCACTAGGACTCCTCCTAGGGGGAAACCCTAGGCGCATGGGCCTATAGGGGCTGGTGCCCTTGGCCCATGATGGCCAAGGCGCACCCCCTACAGCCCATGTGGCCCCCCGGGACAGGTGGCCCCACCCGGTGGACCCCCGGGACCCTTCCGGTGGTCCCGGTACAATACCGATAACCCCGAAACTTGTCCCGATGCCTGAAATAGCACTTCCTATATATAATTCTTTACCTCCGGACCATTCCGGAACTCCTCGTGACGTCCGGGATCTCATCCGGGACTCCGAACAACATTCGGGTTTCTGCATATACATATCTTCATAACCCTAGCGTCACCGAACCTTAAGTGTGTAGACCCTACGGGTTCGGGAGACATGCAGACATGACCGAGACACTCTCAGTCAATAACCATCAGCGGGATCTGGATACCCATGATGGCTCCCACATGCTCCTCGATGTTGTCATCGGATGAACCACGATGTCGAGGATTCGATCAAACCCTGTATGCAATTCCCTTTGTCAATCGGTACGTTACTTGCCCGAGACTCGATCGTCGGTATCCCAATACCTTGTTCAGTCTCGTTACCGGCAAGTCACTTTACTCGTGCCGTAATGCATGATCCCGTGTCCAACACCTTGGTCACATTGAGCTCATTATGATGATGCATTACCGAGTGGGCCCAGAGATACCTCTCCGTCATACGGAGTGACAAATCCCAGTCTCGATCCGTGTCAACCCAACAGCTACTTTCGGAGATACCTGTAATGCACCTTTATAGTCACCCAGTTACGTTGTGACGTTTGATACACCCAAGGCACTCTTACGGTATCCGGGAGTTACACGATCTCATGGTCGAAGGAAGAGATACTTGACACTAGCAAAGCTCTAGCAAAACGAACTACACGATCTTTTATGCTATGCTTAGGATTGGGTCTTGTCCATCACATCATTCTCCTAATGATGTGATCCCTTTATCAACGACATCCAATGTCCATAGTCAGGAAACCATGACTATCTGTTGATCACAACGAGCTGGTCAACTAGAGGCTCACTAGGGACATATTGTGGTCTAAGTATTCACACGTGTATTACGATTTCCGGATAATACAGTTATAGCATGAATAAAAGACATTTATCATGAACATTGAAATATAATAATACTTTTATTATTGCCTCTAGGGCATATTTCCAATAGTCTCCCACTTGCACTAGAGTCACCAATCTAGTTACATTGTGATGAATCGAACACCCATAGAGTTCTGGTGTTGATCATGTTTTGCACGCGAGAGAGGTTTAGTCAGCGGATCTGCGACATTCAGATCCGTGTGCACTTTGCAAATCTCTATGTCTCCATCTTGAACATTTTCACGGATGGAGTTGAAACGACGCTTGATGTGCCTGGTCTTCTTGTGAAACCTGGGCTCCTTGGCGAGGGCAATAGCTCCAGTGTTGTCACAGAAGAGTTTGATCGGCCCCGACGCATTGGGTATGACTCCTAGGTCGGTGATGAACTCCTTCACCCAAATCGCTTCATGCGCTGCCTCTGAGGCTGCCATGTACTCCGCTTCACACGTAGATCCCGCCACGACGCTCTGCTTGCAGCTGCACCAGCTTACTGCTCCACCATTCAACATATACACGTATCCGGTTTGTGACTTAGAGTCATCCAGATCTGAGTCGAAGCTAGCATCGACGTAACCCTTTACGACGAGCTCTTCGTCTCTTCCATAAACGAGAAACATGTCCTTCGTCCTTTTCAGGTACTTCAGGATATTCTTGACCGCTGTCCAGTGTTCCTTGCCGGGATTACTTTGGTATCTTGCTACCAAACTTACGGCAAGGTTTACATCGGGTCTGGTACACAGCATGGCATACATAATAGATCCTATGGCTGAAGCATAGGGGATGACACTCATCTCTTTTTTATCTTTTGCCGTGGTCGGTGACTGAGCCGAGCTCAATCTCACACCTTGTAACATAGGCAAGAAACCCTTCTTGGACTGATCCATTTTGAACCTCTTCAAAATCTTATCAAGGTATGTGCTTTGTGAAAGACCTATGAGGCATCTCGATCTATCTCTATAGATCTTGATGCCTAATATATAAGCAGCTTCTCCAAGGTCCTTCATTGAAAAACACTTATTCAAGTAGGCCTTAATGCTGTCCAGAAATTCTATATTATTTCCCATCAAGAGTATGTCATCTACATATAATATGAGAAATGCTACAGAGCTCCCACTCACTTTCTTGTAAACGCAGGCTTCTCCATAAGTCTGCATAAACCCAAACGCTTTGATCATCTCATCAAAGCGAATGTTCCAACTCCGAGATGCTTGCACCAGTCCATAAATGGATCGCTGGAGCTTGCATACTTTGTTAGCGTTCCGAGGATCGACAAAACCTTCCGGCTGCATCATATACAGTTCTTCCTTAAGATGCCCGTTAAGGAATGCTGTTTTGACGTCCATCTGCCATATCTCATAATCATAGTATGCGGCAATTGCTAACATGATTCGGACGGACTTTAGCTTCGCTACGGGAGAGAATGTCTCGTCGTAGTCAATCCCTTGAACCTGTCGATAACCCTTAGCGACAAGTCGAGCTTTATAGATGGTAACATTACCATCCGCGCCCGTCTTCTTCTTAAAGATCCATTTGTTTTCTATCGCTCGCCGATCATCGGGCAAGTCTGTCAAAGTCCATACTTTGTTTTCATACATGGATTCTATCTCGGATTTCATGGCTTCAAGCCATTTGTTGGAATCCGGGCCCGCCATTGCTTCTTCATAGTTCGAAGGTTCATTGTTGTCTAACAACATGATTTCCAGGACAGGGTTGCCGTACCACTCTGGTGCGGAACGTGTCCTTGTGGACCTACGAAGTTCAGCAGTAACTTGATCCGAAGTACCTTGATCTTTATCATGGTTTTCCTCTTCAGTTGGTGTGGGCATCACAGGAACGGTTTCCTGTGCTGCGTCACTATCCCGCTCAAGAGGTAGTACTTCATCGAGTTCTACTTTCCTCCCACTTACTTCTTTCGAGAGAAACTCTTTTTCCAGAAAGCATCCGTTTTTGGCAACAAAGATCTTGCCTTCGGATCTTAAGTAGAAGGTATACCCTACAGTTTCCTTAGGGTATCCTATGAATACGCATTTTTCCGACTTGGGTTCGAGCTTTTCAGGTTGAAGTTTCTTGACATAAGCTTCGCATCCCCAAACTTTTAGAAACGACAGCTTAGGTTTCTTTCCAAACCATAATTCATATGGTGTCGTCTCAACGGATTTAGACGGTGCCCTATTTAAAGTGAATGTAGCTGTCTCTAGAGCGTATCCCCAAAATGATAGCGGTAAATCGGTAAGAGACATCATAGACCGCACCATATCCAATAGGGTGCGATTACGACGTTCGGACACACCGTTTCGCTGAGGTGTTCCAGGCGGCGTGAGCTGTGAAACGATTCCACATTTCTTTAAGTGTGTACCAAATTCGTGACTTAAGTATTCTCCTCCACGATCTGATCGTAAGAATTTTATCTTTCGGTCACGTTGATTCTCCACCTCATTCTGAAATTCCTTGAACTTTTCAAAGGTCTCAGACTTGTGTTTCATTAAGTAGACATACCCATATCTACTCAAGTCATCTGTGAGAGTGAGAACATAACGATATCCTCCGCGAGCCTCAACGCTCATTGGACCGCACACATCGGTATGTATGATTTCCAACAAGTTGGTTGCTCGCTCCATTGTTCCGGAGAACGGGGTCTTGGTCATTTTGCCCAAGAGGCATGGTTCGCACGTGTCAAACGATTCATAATCAAGAGACTCTAAAAGTCCATCGGCATGGAGCTTCTTCATGCGCTTGACACCAATGTGACCAAGGCGGCAGTGCCACAAGTATGTGGGACTATCGTTATCAATTTTAAATCTTTTGGCATCTACACTATGAACATGTGTAATATTACGCTCGAGATTCATTAAGAATAAACCATTGACCATCGGAGCATGACCATAAAACATATCTCTCATATAAATCGAACAACCATTATTCTCAGACTTAAATGAGTAGCCATCTCGTATTAAACGAGATCCAGATACAATGTTCATGCTCAAACTTGGCACTAAATAACAATTATTAAGGTTCAAAACTAATCCCATAGGTAAATGTAGAGGCAGCGTGCCGACGGCGATCACATCGACTCTGGAACCATTCCCGACGCGCATCGTCACCTCGTCCTTTGCCAGTCTCCGTTTATTCCGCAGCTCCTGCTGTGAGTTACAAATATGAGCAACGGCACCGGTATCAAATACCCAGGAGTTACTACGAGTACTGGTAAGGTACACATCAATCACATGTATATCAAATATACCTTTGGTGTTGCCGGCCTTCTTATCCGCTAAGTATTTCGGGCAGTTCCGCTTCCAGTGACCCTTCCCCTTGCAATAAAAGCACTCAGTCTCAGGCTTGGGTCCATTCTTTGACTTCTTCCCGGTAACTGGCTTACCAGGTGCGGCAACATCTTTGCTGTCTTTCTTGAAGTTCTTCTTACCCTTGCCCTTCTTGAACTTAGTGGTCTTATTGACCATCAACACTTGATGTTCTTTCTTGATTTCAGCCTCTGCTGACTTCAGCATCGAGAACACTTCAGGAATGGTCTTTTCCATTCCCTGCATGTTGTAGTTCATCACAAAGCTCTTGTAGCTTGGTGGGAGCGACTGGAGGATTCTGTCAATGACCGCCTCATCTGGGAGTTTAATGTTCAGCTGGGTCATACGGTTGTGCAACCCGGACATCTTCAGGATGTGCTCACTGACAGAACTATTTTCCTCCATCTTACAACTGTAGAACTTGTCGGAGACATCATATCTCTCGACCTAGGCATGAGCTTGGAAAACTAGTTTCAGCTCTTCGAACATCTCATATGCTCCTTGATGCTCAAAACGCTTTTGGAGCCCCGGTTCTAAGCTGTAAAGCATGCCGCACTGAACGAGGGAGTAATCATCAGCGCGAGACTGCCAAGCATTCATAATGTCTTGGTTCTCTGGGACGGGAGCGTCACCTAGCGGTCCTTCTAGGACATATTGTTTCCTGGCAGCTATGAGGATGATCCTCAGGTTCCGGACCCAGTCCGTATAGTTGCTGCCATCATCTTTCAGCTTGGTTTTCTCTAGGAACGCGTTGAAGTTCATGTTGACATTAGCGTTGGCCATTGATCTACAAGACATATTTGCAAAGGTTTTAGACTAAGTTCATGATAATAAAGTTCTAATCAAATTATGAACTCCCACTTAGATTAGACATCCCTTTAGTCATCTAAGTGTTACACGATCCGAGTCGACTAGCCCGTGTCCGATCATCACGTGAGACGGACTAGTCATCGTCGGTGAACATTT